>NC_074686.1:20852619-20892619 GCF_029448725.1 Salvelinus fontinalis
CTAGAGATAGCTTGAGCTGACATTGGCTTGGTGATAAAACCTAAAGCTGGCATTCCATAGACAAGATGTGGTGTGTGTGACCTGAGACAGAGATAGCTTGGAAGAGTTTAGAAAAACACCTCATTGTCTCATCATCCTGGCATCTGGGAAACTAAGCCGGGTTGGAACCAGTCTGACTAAGCATTTTTAGGTTTTATATAAGATCGTTTTTCCCCTCCATTTTCATTTAGGCTCTCGGCCCAAGACTGTAGGGTTGACGGTTTCATTATTGCATTAACGAACCGATATTGAATAAAGATGATAGTTGAAGAAATGACAATGTGTCTCTCACTTGATTAGAATATTCCACCACAAGCTATAGCAGATAAGGTCTCCTCTCTAGGAATTACACCTATGTTTTAGAGAGGTGCCAATTCTCCAGGCGGCGTGTGAGTGCGCGCACGCGTGTGTGTTCAGTGGCAGTCGTAGTGTATCACCAGGTTGATTCAACACAGCAGCATGATTGAGTCAGTCATATTGGATAGGAAGCAGACTGGAGGACTCAGCAGGACGACAGAGACGCTGCTGCATGGCATAACATGCTCCGTGCATAGCTTCTCCCATGGGGGTTATATCATACATTATGTCTGTGTCTTAATAACTACTTCTAAATAGTACCTATCACCTGATTCTGCTAGGTCAGGAGAGACCTCTGGTCATGTTAAGGTAGCTGTGTAGTTACACAGGTGGAATGGTTCTATTTATGATGCCTTTCAGGCCAAATCAAGTGCCCCTAACGTAGTTGAAAGAAAACAAATACTATGTGGACCCAGGTGTGGTAGCTAGGCCTAGTTGGAGGCCTAACTACAGGGAAAGTTTAATAGTGCCCAGTAACCACTTTAGGCCAGGGTCCTTGATGGATAAACTGATGGGAGCCTGAGTGTGCTGGCTGTCTAAAGGTTGGATGGGGTGTGTGCATGTTTGCATGTGTGTGTGTGAGGCCGTAAAAGGTTGCGTTGTGGCGTGGTGTAACTAAAAATATCCCCACCCCCAGCGCCATCTGGCCCTTTACAACTATCGCCATAACAACCAGCAGCACTACTTCTGTTGTCTTTCACCACCATGAACAATCAGCTTTTAAAGGTTCAATCTGTTACAGCGGGAGGAGAGAGGAGAAGAGGGAAGGGTAAGAGAGGAGAGAAGTTAGGGAAATACAATGTTTTGTCTTCACAAGCTAGGTTTCCATCCAATTAGTGACAGATGGTCATGCAAATATTATAAAATAGGCATAAATAAAATAATACACAATTTTCCTACCAGTGGTGTTTCTACCATACTGACCTGTTGCTGATAAAAATCAGTACGTGATGACGAAGTAATTTTTCGCTTAAATTTTCATGTACCGACTAAAAATGAAAAGTTCGATGGGTTTTAATCTCCACCGATAGTTTTGTTACAAAAACTGTTGCGTTATATAGCAAATGTTCCTACTCTGGTCTTGGCACGTGCGCGCTAGCCAACCGCTGGCTGCTACAGTGGGGGTAGGCTGTGTGGGTAGGCTGTGCCTGTAGGCTGTGTGGGTAGGCTGTCTGGGTAGGCTGTGTGGGTAGGCTGTCTGGGTAGGCTGTGCGGGTAGGCTGTGTGGGTAGGCTGTGCGGGTAGGCTGTGCGGGTAGGCTGTGCGGGTAGGCTGTGCGGGTAGGCTGTGTGGGTAGGCTGTGCCTGTAGGCTGTGCCTGTAGGCTGTGCCTGTAGGCTGTGCCTGTAGGCTGTGCCTGTAGGCTTTCTGGGTAGGCTGTCTGGGTAGGCTGTGCGGGTAGGCTGTGCGGGTTGTCAAGTCTACATGGTGCGATTATTATGGATAAGAGAGAGAATATTTGTATTTATCAAATGGCAGTCAAGCATCGATCATAATGTCAGCAGACTAATACCATTGATATTTATTGGAAAGGAGCATCAAACTCATCACATGCACTTGTGAACTTCCTCATAACTTACTTCATCTGTAGCCTAACAAACTGCATGCTTTGCTGAGTTGTAGAGGACCACACACCATCGCATGACTCAACGTTTACTTCAATATGATGGTTATTAGAGCAATATGTTCGCATGTGTTTCCGCCTCAATTTCTTCCATAATGAATTTTACTGACACAAAATGATCCCACCGTGTCGAACGAACATTTAGAAATGTCTGCATTTATAAAATTGTACATTTTTAAATATTGTTTTTATATAGTATGACTTTACTTGTGGTTACGGTCTAGTTTGCTTGTATTGATTATACAAGTTGAGGTACACAACATACACAATACTTTCACTCAGTTTGTGGACTACTGTGTGTAATATCTAAAGCACGTGACAGACTTAAGAGCTGGGAGGTAGTCGCTCTACTGCTTTGGCCAGCTATGTAGCAACACATGCAGCATGGATGATAAAGAGTAAAACCATGTAATAAATGGGTTCTAAATTGGCAGATTAAACTCAACATTACAACACACTGATAAAGGCTCAGAGTAATGTTGAAGCATCCGTGCCTCTCTATCAACGACTGTCGTTACGTCACGGTTACTGTGCGCTAACACGTTTAACACAGAATTGGTTGAATACCAATGATCAAACTTTATTGGNGAGTTGTAGAGGACCACACACCATCGCATGACTCAACGTTTACTTCAATATGATGTTATTAGAGCAATATGTTCGCATGTGTTTCCGCTCATTTCTTCCATAATGAATTTTACTGACACAAAATGATCCACCGTGTCGAACGAACATTTAGAAATGTCTGCATTTATAAAATTGTACATTTTTAAATATTGTTTTTATATAGTATGACTTTACTTGTGGTTACGGTCTAGTTTGCTTGTATTGATTATACAAGTTGAGGTACACAACATACACAATACTTTCACTCAGTTTGTGGACTACTGTGTGTAATATCTAAAGCACGTGACAGACTTAAGAGCTGGGAGGTAGTCGCTCTACTGCTTTGGCCAGCTATGTAGCAACACATGCAGCATGGATGATAAAGAGTAAAACCATGTAATAAATGGGTTCTAAATTGGCAGATTAAACTCAACATTACAACACACTGATAAAGGCTCAGAGTAATGTTGAAGCATCCGTGCCTCTCTATCAACGACTGTCGTTACGTCACGGTTACTGTGCGCTAACACGTTTAACACAGAATTGGTTGAATACCAATGATCAAACTTATTGGCAAGCCCCCTAGCTACCCAGCTGGGGAGTGTAGGACTGTTTTTGTTGGGGGATGAGTGATTTCATTGGTGCTCTGTGTGAAATGCGGCTATTGCACTGTACAAAGCTGAGAGTAGAGCTGGCTGCTATCAGGGCTTTTGGCCAGGACAGAGAGAGAGACCAATGGCTCTGTGACCATCTCAGGGAGAGAGAGAGCGAGAGAGAGACAGCGGCTCTGTGACTAGCTCAGGGAGAGAGAGAGAGAGAGAGAGAGAGAGAGAGAGAGAGAGAGAGAGAGAGAGAGAGAGAGAGAGAGAGAGAGAGAGAGAGAGAGAGAGAGAGAGGAGAGAGAGAGAGGAGAGAGAGAGAGAGAGAGAGAGAGTGAGGAGAGAGAGAGAGAGAGAGAGGAGAGAAGAGAGAGAGAGAGGAGAGAGAGAGAGAGGAGAGAGAGAGAGACCAGTGGCTCTGAATATCTCAGAGAGCGAGAGAGAGAGAGAGAGAGAGAGAGAGAGAGAGAGAGAGAGAGAGAGAGAGAGAGAGAGAGAGAGAAAGACAGCGGCTCTGTGACTAGCTCAGAGAGAGAGGGCGAGAGAGAGACAGCGGCTCTGTGACTAGCTCAGAGAGAGAGAGAGAGAGAGAGAGAGAGAGAGAGAGAGAGGAGAGAGAGAGAGAGAGAGAGGAGAGGAGAGAGAGAGAGAGACCAGTGGCTCTGTGAATATCTCAGAGAGCGAGAGAGAGAGAGAGAGAGAGAGAGAGAGAGAGAGAGAGAGAGAGAGGCTCTGTGACTAGCTCAGAGAGAGAGAGAGAGAGAGAGAGAGAGAGAGAGAGAGAGAAAGAGAGACCAGCGGCTCTGTGACTAGCTCAGAGAGAGAGAGAGCGAGAGAGAGAGCGCGTAAGTAATGTAGAGATTGACTGGCCCCCGCCTGACTGATTCTCCCACTTTTCAACTAGAAAACTGTGGACGCATACACACACCTGCCTCTCTCCTCTGAATGGTTGTCATTTTTGCTGCTGGCTATAGACAGACCTGCTTCTTCCCAACATAATAATATGAGAGAGCTTTAATTAGTAGAAGTTCTATGAAGCATGACTAATACTGCACTCACGCGAGACAGTTAGATGCACAAATATCATAACCCCCGCATCCAAAATGCTATCCTCCCCCGTTATTGTAATGGTGAAAGGTTAGCATGTCTTGGGGTATGCTATCTTTCTCACTCATCGTTATTCCAGATTCTATCAGGACTACGCGTAATCACGGTAGCATCCACATGAATGTAGAAGTGTTGAGAAACTTATTCTATACTTATTTACAATAAAAGCTCACTGCATACTGGAGTGTTTAAATAGCGTTGCCGTCTCCACACACAACAGGGATGTTTCCCTTCTTCTTCCACTGTGGACTCTCTGTCTATAGATACAGACCTCTGTGGTCGCCGTACCACCAGCACCCCATAATACTGTACGTAACAAGGAGATAGAGTGGCCAGATGCCATTGGATACCACTGGCTCCAATCTAAAGATGGAAATGTAATTTGTTGTGTCTCATTTGATCCCTCTCTCCGACTCTCCTTTTTCTACTTCAGTCAGAACCAATTGAGGCAATTTCCATGTATAATTATCTATTCTATTTGCGGCTTCCTGAACTGAATTGGCAGCGTCTGGTCATTTGTTATTCAGTCCAGATCGGCCATCACAGCCCCAGAGGGAATGTGTTCACTGCATATGTCGGGGGGGAAGCAGGCTACATTTACTCCAATAAATGGTTGCTAAGAATAGAATTGTTATGCGTTCCAAGTGGCACAGCGGTCTAAGGCACTGACCCGGGTTCGATCCCAGGCTGTGTCACAACCGGCCGTGACCATAGGGCGGTGCACAATTGGCCCAGCGGTGTCCGGGTTAGGGGAGGGGCTTTACTTGGCTCGGGGAGGGGCTTTACTTGGCTCGTGGCGGGCCAGACGCCTGCAGGCTGACTTCGGTCGTCAGTTGAACAGTATTTCCTCTGACACGTGTTCAGCAACACGGTTTGCCGGGTCATGTTTCGAGGACACATGACTCCACCTTCGCCTCTCCCGAGCCCGTTGGGGAGTTGCAGCAATGAGACAAGATCGCAATTGGATGTCACAAAATTGGGGAGAAAAAGGGGATAAAATACAAACAAATAATAAAAACTATTGTTAGACAATACTCTACGGTACAGGCAGCACAGCACACCCACACACTCTGAACTAAAAGGTCAGTTCTGGGTTTTCCACCTCAATGGTTGAGGTTACGATGTGGTGAAGGTATAGGCTGATTCTAGATCTGTGCATAAGGGCAGCATTTACCCACAACAGAGCCTAAACTGCAGTAAACATTATTCAGCCTGGTTCAGAACCATGGACAGCTCTGGATACCTCCTTCAGTCCTGCCATAATTACTGAGTCAGGGCATTTTCTTTCAAGAACCATCATAGCAGATGTTTATGATTCAAGTCAGAATCAACCAAGAAAAACTGAAATGGTCAGACTTTCACAGTTTGTGGCCACCCGAAGAGAGTTCCAACCAATGAATGCAGGGTTCAGGGTGCTATACAGAGCTTTTAAAGAGGGGATGTCACGGTGACTACAGCCATACAACACACGTGTCAGAAGTGTCATAACGTAACAATTATTTTTTATAGAAAATACACTGCTCAAAAAAATAAAGGGAACACTTAAACAACACAATGTAACTCCAAGTCAATCACACTTCTGTGAAATCAAACTGTCCACTTAGGCAGCAACACTGATTGACAATAAATTTCACATGCTGTTGTGCAAATGGACATTTGTGGCCTGCACATTTGGGGCCTGCTGGAGGTCATTTTGGAAGGAGCTGGCAGTGCACCTCCTTGCACAAAGGCGGAGGTAGCGGTCCTGCTGCTGGGTTGTTGCCCTCCTACGGCCTCCTCCACGTCTCCTGATGTACTGGCCTGTCTCCTGGTAGCGCCTCCATGCTCTGGACACTACGCTGACAGACACAGCAAACCTTTTTGCCACAGCTCGCATTGATGTGCCATCCTGGATGAACTGCACTACCTGAGCCACTTGTGTGGGTTGTAGACTCCGTCTCATGCTACCACTAGAGTGAGAGCACCGCCAGCATTCAAAAGTGATCAAAACATCAGCCAGGAAGCATAGGAACTGAGAAGTTGTCTGTGATCACCACCTGCAGAATCACTCCTTTTTTGGGGGTGTCTTGCTAATTGCCTATAATTTCCACCTTTTGTCTATTCCATTTGCACAACAGCATTTGAAATTTATTGTCAATCAGTGTTGCTTCCTAAGTGGACAGTTTGATTTCACAGAAGTGTGATTGACTTGGAGTTACATTGTGTTGTTTAAGGGTTTTAAGGATGGTGAATGCTAACCTGTTGTATCTGAGAAGTATGCCACTCAGAAAGAAGGAATTCAGTGGTGGGAATTAAGTAACTAAGGCCCTGTTAAAAACAAAACCCTGCATTTCTTATGACGGATATTTGTAAATAAGCAAACAGTGCTTCCCAGACACAGCAACGTGAGAAATGACTATGAACAGCTGATTCTCTAAGGGGTAGGTAGGGAAGAGAAGAGCGGTGAGGGAGAAGTGACAGAGCATTATTGTGTTGTATTAGGGAGAGGACCGAGACTGCACCACCACTGCTGCCGAAACCTGGTGAAATCAATGTTTCACTGTCATTTCACAATTACATTCAGGCTAAAAGCTGTGTTTGTTCAGATGGGCTCTCAAAGGGGACCCATCACAACATGAGGCTGTTATTACTGTGATGTTTGCATACGGAACATTCATTTGTGATGTGTGATAGAATCAGGATATGGAATCAACCTCCCCCTCTGTTCATAGCAGTCTATTCATGCACAATAACACAGACCCCCCACAGGCATCCAGCCATTAGGCTACAGTGAGAATCACAGGTTGGAAAACCGGCGTCATATTCGTATTCTCTAAAGGCCAAACAAACAGCTTTCAGCATTTTCATAATTCTTTCATTAGCGTTATCGCCACCCTTTTGAGCTGCTTTACCCCCCTACATCCCTGATAGAGACAAAGGAGACAACAGTCCAACTGAGGACTCAGTGTTTGGGCTGTGTTAGTATGAAGCCAGTGATTTATGTCAGAGCTGAACCGAGCAGAGCAGGAGAGCTAGGCGCTGAGGATCCACTTGAGCACAAAGCATCGAGCCATTCGCTGCAAAGCCCTGCTAATCACATAGATAGATCATATAGATAGAAGAGAATTCAAATTAATCCCTATTTCCCCAGCAGACTACAACAGCCACAGTGTTCTGGGGGCTAGAGAAATAACAACAATTTCAAAGGCCAGATTGTAGGGAGGAATAATGAAGTCAAAAACAGCTGTTTGACTAACTCTAATGTGATTATCCAGCTCTTTCTAACATCCAGACCAGAGCTAGGCAACACTGGGCCTGAAGGGCCACTTTATGTTTTTGAATTAACTAACTTGTAAGACCAAATGTGTTGAATTTAGTCAATCACTGAACCGGCCAGTTAGCTCAGTTGGTTTGGTGGGGTGCCTAGTTGGGACAAAATCCTGCGATACCTGCGGCACTCCAGGAAGAAGGTTGCTTAGCCCTGATCCAGAGAATTCTATAAAGGAGACATCTTTCCTTGGAGAGTAGAATTTTAACAGCATCGATCACTTAAAGACAGATTATGAAAAGATAAGCATAGCCAATGTGTTTTACCTAGCCATTCTTATGCTTCAACGGTCCAACATGACACCGTCCGTTGTTCTTCTCCCAACATGGATTTAACATGGTCCAACATGATTTAAACATGGTCCAACATGGTTTTAACATGGTCCAACATGGTTTTAATATGGTCCAACATGGTTTAAACATGGTCCAACATGGATTTAACACGGTCCAACATGGATTTAACACGGTCCAACATGGTTTAAACACGGTCCAACATGGTTTTAACACGGCCCAACATGGTTTTAACACGGTCCAACATGGTTTTAACACGGTCCAACATGGTTTTAACACGGTCCAACATGGTTTAACACGGTCCAACATGGTTTTAACATGATCACACATGGTTTTAACATGATCACACATGGTTTAACATGGTCCAACATGGTTTAAACATGGTCCAACATGGTTTTAACACGGTCCAACATGGTTTAAACACGGTCCAACATGGTTTTAATACGGTCCAACATGGTTTTAATACGGTCCAACATGGTTTTAATACGGTCCAACATGGTTTAAACATGGTCCAACATGGTTTAAACATGGTCCAACATGGTTTAAACATGGTCCAACATGGATTTAACACGGTCCAACATGGTTTAAACACGGTCCAAAATGGTTTAAACACGGTCCAAAATGGTTTTAACACGGTCCAACATGGTTTTAACACGGTCCAACATGGTTTTAACACGGTCCAACATGGTTTAACATGGTCCAACATGGTTTAACATGGTCCAACATGGTTTAACATGGTCCAACATGGTTTAACATGGTCCAACATGGTTTTAAAACGGTCCAACATGGTTTTAACACGGTCCAACATGGTTTAACACGGTCCAACATGGTTTTAACACGGTCCAACATGGTTTAACATGGTCCAACATGGTTTAACATGGTCCAACATGGTTTTAACATGATCACACATGGTTTAACATGGTCCAACATGGTTTAAACATGGTCCAACATGGTTTTAACACGGTCCAACATGGTTTAAACATGGTCCAACATGGTTTAAACATGGTCCAACATGGTTTTAACACGGTCCAACATGGTTTTAACACGGTCCAACATGGTTTTAACACGGTCCAACATGGTTTAACATGGTCCAACGTGGTTTAAACACGGTCCAACATGGTTTTAACACGGTCTAACATGGTTTAACACGATCACACGTGGTTTAACATGATCACACATGGTTTAACATGGTTCAACATGGTCCAACATGGTTTTAACATGGTCTAACATGGTTTAACATGATCACACATGATTTAACACGGTCCAACATGATAGCATCCATTGTTCTTCTTCTACATGATTCATGGTAACATCAGCCTACATTCCACTCTGAAGATCCTTAAGAACATTGGGATTCTAGTCGTTTCACGAGTTACATCTTTGCACAGATCACATCTCATTTAAATCTGGATGTATTTTGTTCCTCAGTCTTCAGCCTAAAGGAAATCATTAGTATTAATGGGAGACTACCTTCCGCATGTTATTCCTTATTCATAAGGGATACAGTACCGCTCATTATCGCTGATTAATGTTAGCATGCTACAACATGCCTTAGACAAGAGAACTCATTACACTTCATTTTAGTCTAAAATAATGTTCATAGAGACAGTAGTTGTTGGTTAACATGGCTTTGCACTCAGAACAGCCTCAATTCGTCGGGGCATAGACTCTACAAGGTGTCGAAAGCGTTCCACAGGGATGCTGGCCCATGTTGACGCCAGTGCTTCCCCCAGTTGTGTCAAGTTGGCTGGATGTCCTTTGGGTGGTGGACAATTCTTGATACACACGGGAAACTGTTGAGTGTGAAAAACCCTGCAGCATTTCAGTTCTTGACACACTCGAACTGGTGCGCCTGGCACCTACTACCATAAACTGTTCCAAGACACAAATCTTTTGTCCTGCCAAATCATACTCTGAATGACACACAGTCCATGTCTCAATTCTCAAGGCTTAAAAATCTGTTAACCTGTCTCCTCCCCTTTATCTACACTGATTGAAGTGGATTTAACAAGTGACATCAATAAGGGATCATAGTTTTCCCCTGGTCAGTCTATGTCATGGAAAGAGCAGGTGTTCTTAATGTTTTGTACTCAGTGTATAACATTAGTCTACGATGAGACGGTGTGTTCCAGTGAAGTAAACACAGTCTACTCTACAACACAGTCAGAGGAGAAGCATGAATCTCCAAAGACAAACAACAACAGGCACTCAACAACAACACAGAGAGAATTGTCTTCATTGTATTCATTCAACGCACATATGAAAGGCATTATCCTCTGGGGTACCATACAGGAGAACAGAAAGAAATGCATTATCTTCCGGGGTACCATACAGGAGAACAGAAAGAAATGCATTATCCTCCGGGGTACCATACAGGAGAACAGAAAGAAATGCATTATCCTCCAGGGTACCATACAGGAGAACAGAAAGAAATGCATTATCCTCCGAGGTACCATACAGGAGAACAGAATGAAATGCATTATCCTCCGGGGTACCATACAGGAGAACAGAAAGAAATGCATTATCCTCCGGAGTACCATACAGGAGAACAGAAAGAAATGCATTATCCTCCGGGGTACCATACAGGAGAACAGAAAGAAATGCATTATCCTCCGGGGTACCATACAGGAGAACAGAATGAAATGCATTATCCCCCGGGGTACCATACAGGAGAACAGAATGAAATGCATTATCCTCCGTGGCACCATACAGGAGAACAGAATGAAATGCATTATCCTCCGGGGCACCATACAGGAGAACAGATATAAAGCCATTTATCTACTATCACTATCAAATATTTGCCAACTGGGAGAGTATAGCAGTTCACTGAGCTGGAGCTGTATTGTGTTGTAAAAGGATCCACCTGTTTTTCCTACAGTATGACATCATGTCTCTCTTCAAGGCTGGAAAAATAAACAGTAGCATGGACAACGGCCTGCCATTATCCCAATACACACACACACACACGCACACGCACACGCACACACAAAATGGCCTGCTTCTATCCCAATACATTGACTGACTCCTGCACCGTTACCAATACTAGGAATAGGAGGACTATGAGGGAGGGATGGAGGGAGAAGTGGAGAAAGAAGAGAGAAGAGGAAGATTCACCTTGGTGGATCAGTGAAGAACATGCTGTCATACCCTGCACGCACACACGCTATAAAAGCACACTTTGATTTCCTGCCTTATTACATTTCTCTACACTCCCTCTTTAAATTAGCTCTCACCCAACTTATGCAAATGAGCCACTTTTACCTTTGATATTACTCCTTAATATGCAGACATACCTTAAATGCATAGCAACAAGTCCTTCACATTAAAGACAAAGACAACGGGCCTCCCGAGTGGCACAGCAGTCTAAGGCGCTGCAAACCCGGGTTCGATCCCGGGCTGTATCACAATCGGGCGTGATCGGGAGTCCCATAGGGCGCCGCACAATTGGCCCAGCGTCGTCCGGGTTAGGGGAGGGTTTGGCCTGGGGGGGCTTTACTTGGCTCATCGCGCTCTAGAGACTCCTTGTGGCGGGCCGCCCGCCTGCAGGTTGGGTTAAGCGGGCGGGTGTTAAGAAGTGCGGTTTTGCGGGGAATGTTTCGGAAGACGTTTGACTCGACCTTTGCCTCCCGAGCCCGTTGGGGAGTTGCAGCGATGAGACAAGATCACAATGTAAAAACAAGACAGTCAATGGAGGCAAAACCAAGTCTAGCTTTGGTTCCCTGAGCTAATCTTCATTTAGCTTTAGCCGTTGGTTCAATGAGGCCTGAACTTCAATTTGATTTAGCCTGCAGGAGACGGGAACCTCTTTCTCTCTCATGGAGGGACAGATAGACAAGTCGAATGACAGACAGACTACGCTAGACCACACAGGTCAGAGTCAGCGAGTGGATGCATGCCAACTAGTCAAAGTGTCTTCATTTGAAAAACTAATTAAGCCACTTGATTAAGGAAACCATTTAATGTATTTCTGAGGGTGTCACACAGTGAAGCGCACCAAGACGTCACGATTCAACGCAATCAACTTCTTCACCGGCGTTCTTATTACCAGTCGGTAAAGTGGATGTTCCTTTCTGTCTCCTACCACCTACTCTGGATGAGTGCCTGCCTTACTGTGGGAGGAGCCCTGCCTGCCTGAACTGTCACGGTCTTAACACACTCACATGAACCACTCCTAGTGAGGCTGCATGTAGCCACACCAGTCTGCCAGAGGATCTCCTAGTGAGGCTGCATGTAGCCACGCCAGTCTGCCAGAGGATCTCCTAGTGAGGCTGCATGTAGCCACGCCAGTCTGCCAGAGGATCTCCTAGTGAGGCTGCATGTAGCCACGCCAGTCTGCCAGAGGATCTCCTAGTGAGGCTGCATGTAGCCACGCCAGTCTGCCAGAGGATCTCCTAGTGAGGCTGCATGTAGCCACGCCAGTCTGCCAGAGGATCTCCTAGTGAGGCTGCATGTAGCCACGCCAGTCTGCCAGAGGATCTCCTAGTGAGGCTGCATGTAGCCACGCCAGTCTGCCAGAGGATCTCCTAGTGAGGCTGCATGTAGCCACGCCAGTCTGCCAGAGGATCTCCTAGTGAGGCTGCATGTCGCCACGCCAGTCTGCCAGAGGATCTCCTAGTGAGGCTGCATGTAGCCACGCCAGTCTGCCAGAGGATCTCCTAGTGAGGCTGCATGTAGCCACGCCAGTCTGCCAGAGGATCTCCTAGTGGGGCTGCATGTCGCCACGCCAGTCTGCCAGAGGATCTCCTAGTGAGGCTGCATGTAGCCACGCCAGTCTGCCAGAGGATCTCCTAGTGGGGCTGCATGTAGCCACGCCAGTCTGCCAGAGGATCTCCTAGTGAGGCTGCATGTAGCCACGCCAGTCTGCCAGAGGATCTCCTAGTGAGGAACAGCCAGACAGTAGCTGCTAAATGAGTGTCATCAGTTGTGTAAAGATATGGGTAGAACTAAATCCTGCTGACATGCACACCCTGAGGTCACAGCATCGCCACACCCTGAGGCCACAGCATCGCCACACGCTGGCGAGCATCGCCACACAATGTTATCCTGCTCCTGTTTTTTGGTCTGAGGAAGGGAACATTTTTAAGTACAAGTACTTTATTTCTTCCTGCAGTTCAGCAATGTGGCATCAGGCTGCCTGTGTGTGTGTGTGTGTGGGGGGGGGGGGGGGTATCAGGTGGACATTCCACTCATCCATACTCATAATTTGTCAGCTGGTTAAGCAGTAATAGAGCACTTGGCTACTGTTTCAAAATGTGTTCCAAATGTGGGCCAACTGTGAGTAGGTGATAGTACCACATTTTCTTCCCCAATGTGGGTGAATTTCTACTTTCAGTGAAAGCAGACATTCACCTAATTTATCACTGACATTCATGTCCTTTGTGGGAACTAATCAAGGGATTATATATGCTGTGACAGTGGTATCTAGAGGTTATATATATATTTTTTTACTTTATCTTTATTTAACCAGGTAGGCAAGTTGAGAACAAGTTCTCATTTACAATTGCTACCTGGCCAAGATAGAGTTACACATGGAGTAAAACAAACATACAGTCAATAATACAGTAGAAAAATAAGTCTATATACAATGTGAGCAAATGAGGTGAGATAAGGGAGGTAAAGGCAAAAAAAAGGCCATGGTGGAAAAGTAAATACAATATAGCAAGTAAAACACTGGAATGGTAGATTTGCAGTGGAAGAATGTCCAAAGTAGAAATAGAAATAATGGGGTGCAAAGGAGCAAAATAAATAAATAAATACAGTAGGGGAAGAGGTAGTTGTTTGGGCTAAATTATAGATGGGCTATGTATCTGTGACCTCTCTGACAGCTGGTGCTTAAAGCTAGTGAGGGAGATAAGTGTTTCCAGTTTCAGAGATTTGTGTAGTTCGTTCCAGTCATTGGCAGCAGAGAACTGGAAGGAGAGGGAGGAATTGGTTTTGGGGGTGACCAGAGAGCTATATGTGCTGGAGCGCGTGCTACAGGTGAGTGCTGCTATGGTGACCAGCGAGCTGAGATAAGGGGGGACTTTACCTAGCAGGGTCTTGTAGATGACCTGGAGCCAGTGGGTTTGGCGACGAGTATGAAGCGAGGGCCAGCCAACGAGAGCGTACAGGTCGCAGGGGTGGATAGTATATGGGGCTTTGGTGACAAAACGGATGGCACTGTGATAGACTGCATTCAATTTATTGAGTAGGGTGTGGAGGCTATTTTGTAAATGACATCGCCGAAGTCGAGTATCGGTAGGATGGTCAGTTTTACAAGGGTATGTTTGGCAGCATGAGTGAAGGATGCTTTGTTGCGAAATAGGAAGCTGATTCTAGATTGAACTTTGGATTGGAGATGTTTGATGTGAGTCTGGAAGGAGAGTTTACAGTCTAACCAGACACCTAGGTATTTGTAGTTGTCCACATATTCTAAGTCAGAACCGTCCAGAGTAGTGATGCTGGACGGGCGGGCAGGTGCAGGCAGCGATCGGTTGAAGAGCATGCATTTAGTTTTACTTGTATTTAAGAGCAGTTGGAGGCCACGGAAGGAGAGTTGTATGGCATTGAAGCTCGTCTAGAGGGTTGTTAACACAGTGTCCAAAGAAGGCCCAGAAGTATACAGAATGGTGTTGTTTGCGTAGAGGTGGATCAGAGAATCACCAGCAGCAAGAGCGACATCATTGATGTATACAGAGAAGAGAGTCGGCCCAAGAATTGAACCCTGTGGCACCCCCATAGAGACTGCCAGAGGCCCGGACAACAGGCCCTCCGATTTGACACACTGAACTCTATCAAAGAAGTAGTTGGTGAACCAGACGAGGCAATCATTTGAGAAACCTGTTGCTGTGACAGGGGTATCTAGAGGTTATATATGCTGTGATAGTGGTATCTAGAGGTTATATATGCTGTGATAGTGGTATCTAGAGGTTATATATGCTGTGATAGGGGTATCTAGAGGGTATATATGCTGTGATAGGGGTATCTAGAGGTTATATATGCTGTGATAGGGGTATCTAGAGGTTATATATGCTGTGATAGTGGTATCTAGAGGTTATATATGCTGTGATAGTGGTATCTAGAGGTTATATATGCTGTGATAGGGGTATCTAGAGGTTATATATGCTGTGATAGTTGTATCTAGAGGTTATATATGCTGTGATAGGGGTATCTAGAGGTTATATATGCTGTGATAGGGGTATCTAGAGGTTATATATGCTGTGACAGTGGTATCTAGAGGTTATATATGCTGTGACAGGGGTATCTAGAGGTTATATATGCTGTGATAGGGATATCTAGAGGTTATATATGCTGTGATAGTGGTATCTAGAGGTTATATATGCTGTGATAGGGCTATCTAGAGGTTATATATGCTGTGATAGTGGTATCTAGAGGTTATATATGCTGTGATAGGGGTATCTAGAGGGTATTTATGCTGTGATAGGGGTATCTAGAGGTTATATATGCTGTGATAGTGGTATCTAGAGGTTATATATGCTGTGATAGTGGTATCTAGAGGTTATATATGCTGTGATAGTGGTAGCTAGAGGTTATATATGCTGTGATAGTGGTATCTAGAGGTTATATATGCTGTGATAGTGGTATCTAGAGGTTATATATGCTGTGATAGTGGTATCTAGAGGTTATATATGCTGTGATAGGGGTATCTAGAGGTTATATATGCTGTGATAGGGGTATCTAGAGGTTATATATGCTGTGATAGGGGTATCTAGAGGTTATATATGGTGTGATAGTGGTATCTAGAGGTTATATATGCTGTGATAGTGGTATCTAGAGGTTATATATGCTGTGATAGGGGTATCTAGAGGTTATATATGCTGTGATAGGGGTATCTAGAGGTTATATATGCTGTAATAGTGGTATCTAGAGGTTATATATGCTGTAATAGTGGTATCTAGAGGTTATACATGCTGTGATAGTGGTATCTAGAGGTTATATATGCTGTGATAGTGGTATCTAGAGGTTATATATGCTGTGATAGGGGTATCTAGAGGTTATATATGCTGTGCCTGGGGTATGTAGAGGTTATATATGCTGTAATAGGGGTTATATATGCTGTGATATGCCAAGCATGTGAATCCAGGTCCTCTCATTAAAACGATTCTCTGCATTCCCCACTGGAACATACAAACAGGAGACAAGACAGCATGCTCCACTTTCTCCTCAGCTCCTCAGAGTCTTCACTTCACTTGGTAAACAAACGAGTCATTACTCCAGGAAGGGACATGAATTTCTTTCCAGGGAGGGAAGGAGATATAGAGGGAGGATGATACAGTTTGTAAATGAAGGAATGAATTAAGTCTAGTGAAAGTGACAAGGCTGGAGACGACATCCAAGGTTTGGATTACAAAGATACAATTTGTTATTCATGACTGAGCCTGTGTGTTTCTCTGTCTAGCCTCAAGAACTGAATGTGTTTTCTTCTGATCCTTGGGTGATAGTGCTGATAATATGCAACTTACTGAAGAACTTGTAATGATTGCAATATTTTATTTTTAACACGCTGCTTTAAGTACAGCCCTTCCCAGAAATGAATGTGTTCAGAGCATAGAGAGAGGGAGAGAGAGAGCGCCGGTGACCACACAAAGAATGCGGACGGGTCATTATACAGACACTGACACACAGCTATTAAGCAGGCCTACGCGGTGTAAGTACACTGCACAAAAACATCTGAAGTAGGTTTGTTTGAATATACATGTTTGTATATAGAGAAAAGGTTGTGTTTTATGCTATCTTGGTATGTGATAAGCACCGGTTCTAAAAAGGTCAAATCCCCAAAAATTTACATGATCTACTACTCATACTCAAATCACTCACTAAGACAGTAATGATCATGATAACAAGAAAAATATCACCATAAGCACTGAATGAAACAGCCCGCATAGCAACAGACTGGCAGGGCGATGAGTGACGCATCATTACTTTGCCCTGAAATGATGTGAAATGTTTAAAACAGCTGAGTGAAGGTCAAGCTAAATGATGCTAAGCAGTCCACGTTGCTGGCCTCTAAATGAAATCACTGAACTCTCCAGGACATCTCTGCACCTCTTCACCATCAATCAACCACCCTGGAGCACGAGGGTCTGTCGGTCTTCCCCATCTCTGTGTAGCAGTATTTTTTTTGCTCTCTCTAGGTACTTTCCACTGTCCCATACTTGCACAGCACTGACAATACATTGGTTCATTCTAGGTAGTGTGCTATGATGTACATTTGAACAGTGTCTTTTGTCTCCACCATCTCATTAACTCTGCAGCTTGTCCAATCAGTGTCCCTTCGTTAACCTTACAGGTCCAATCAACAATCAGCTTACGACAGTCTCCTCTGTCCTCCCCTCAGACCATGGAGGACGGCATTATCTCTACTAACCTGACCAGGGCCTTGTTACGGTGGCCGAGACACGTGTTCAACTAAAGGAAGGGTCATGCTTTCCCATGATGAGTTTTCAGAGATGCTCTTTAGTGGCACTGATAATAATTAGGAGGTGGCCACTCACTGAGCTCAACACAACACTGAGCTCAACACAACCCTGAGCTCAACACAACCCTGAGCTCAACACAACCCTGAGCTCAACACAACCCTGAGCTCAACACAACCCTGAGCTCAACACAACCCTGAGCTCAACACAACCCTGTGCTCCACGAAGATAGTTGAGTGGTGTAACAAATCAAGCGTTGATTTGAAGGGGTTCAAATAGCAAGACAAGGCTGAGAAGTAGCCAGAGCCTTTCTGTATGAAAATGACATATTGGTCATTACAGGATGTAATCTAATCATCATAATTGTGTTATGTGATGAGGCGGTTGATGAGCTGTAATAAATGTGATATTTACAACCCTGAAATGCATCCAAAAACCTGTCTTGGACCCAAGATAAGCGGAAAAATCAGGTTGGTTGTATTTTGAGTGAAGATTCACCATTTTGTAATGGAGGAAAGTAGAGTGAGCTTTCTGGGGTTAAAGGTTAACAGCCTGGAAGAAACAGAGTGCCTGATGGGTAAAAGTCATGGTAGGTCACAGTAACCGCCATATACCGTAACTAACCAGCTAAAGAGTTCAATAAAAGCTAACCCTAACTATCCAGCTATAGCTAACCATCAGCTATTTAGAGCTCAATAAGGCTTCAAACATTACAGTGTCTCTCAGGCTACACAACATGTTCATAATGGATGAAAATACACTGTAGATCCAGAAAAATGACATAATTTGCAATAAAGGCGTAATAATGTCATCCTGAGAGCCAGATAGATGCAGTGCACGCCCCTCTATGGATCATTATAGCACGGTAATGAGCTATTGACAAAGGACTGAAACAGCTAGATGGAAAATTGCTTATATGAAGAAAAAAAATTGCTTATAAAAGTGGCAATATAAAAGATTAGGGGCTGGACTAAAATGTGATGATAAGGTCTCATTCAGTGGTACAAAGTCAATCACCATTGTTGTTGTTATTTAGCCCCCTGGTAGTTGAAACACATGCAGCACATTACCTATGCAGCATTAGTAGGAGGTACTGCAGTACTTTTCACAGCAGGTGGTGCTTAAAAATCTAAATCTAAATATTTTCTCTTTAGGAAATCCTAGCTGACACAGTAGGGAGGTAGTGTCGTGACTGATTCAGATATGAAAGCAATACTAATACATAATCACAATGAATATTAGTACATATAGTTAAACCTTATCCTACGAAAATAATATTTGCAAATAAAAGGAAGTGGTTTCACCATGTCAGTCAAACAACCTTGATGATTGTTTGGGCATACCGTTAGCCAATGTTGTAATTCTCATGCGGCAGACTTTTAACGGAACATTGAATCATTTCAGGATATAAAATGGCTCTCAACCACCTCTCTGCCCTCCCTGTGGGTACCCCAAGGTCAGAACAAAATGTTTTGACGCTGATGAGTTTGAGACAAGCGTCCAATATCTGTCTGAACTGAATAACAACATCATCGAGATTGTGGTGCTCTCACACACACACACACACACACACACACACACACACACACACACACACACACACACACACACTAGGAGATATGGCCTAGAAAAACCCACTATTTTTGTTTCGACTTATGGGTGATTCACAATATATAGAAAACATTTTCTCTACATAAGATTTGTTTTACAATTAAAGGTCAAATACACTGCTTTTCAAAGAGTCAGCAATAATCTAATGATTCAGGGCGGGTGAAATTAGGCTAATCAAAATAGTTTAACCTGCACCTCTGCAACTGGATCCTGGACTTCCAGACGGGACGCCCCCAGGTGGTAAGAGTAGGTAACAACACATCCGCCACGCTGATCCTCGACACAGGGGCTCCTCAGGGGTGCGTGCTCAGTCCCTTCCTGTACTCCCTGTTCACTCATGACCAGTTCATCACTGGGGCCGAGCTCCCTGCCATCCAGGACCTCTATACAAGGTGGTGTCAGAGAAAGGCCCTAAAATTTGTCAAAGACTCCAGCCACCCTAGTCATAGACTCTTCTCTCTGCTACCGCACGGCAAGCGGTACCGGAGTGCCAAGTCTAGGTCCAAGAGGCTTCTAAACAGCTAAGACTCCTGAACATCTAGTCAAATGGCTACCCATACTATTTGCAGTGCCCCCCCTCACACCACTGCTACTCTATGTTGTCATCTATGCATAGTCACTTTAATAACTCTACCTACATGTACATACTACCTCAACTAACCGGTGCCCCCACACATTGACTCTGTATCGGTACCCCCCTGTATATAGTCTCACTATTGTTATTTTACTGCTGCTCTTTAATTACTTGTATCTCTTATTCTTATCCATATCTTTTTTGAAACTAATGTTGGTTAGGGGCTTGTAAGTAAGCATTTCACTGTAAGGTCTACACCGATTGTATTCGGCGCATACAACTAATACAATTTGATTTGATTTAGTTTTTGCAATAATCACTGATCTGGCTTTCAAGACTGTCTATGAAAATGCCCTTTTTGTTTCAAATTTAACCAGAACCATGCATACTCGACATTCACTAATAATGACAAACTTCTTATCTTAATATTTAAAGTTTAGCCAACTGAGCAAAAAAATAAAAGCAACATGCAACAATTTCTAATATTTTCCTGATTTACAGTTTATATAAGGACATTAGTTAATTGAATAAAATTAATTAGGCCCGAATCTATGGATTTCACATGACTGGGAATACAGATATGCATCTGTTGGTCACAGATACCTTAAAGTAAAGGTAGGGGAGTAGATGAGAAAACCAGTCAGTATCTGGTTTGACCACCATTTGCTTCATGCAGCGCGACAACTTCTTCACAGAGTTGATCAGGCTTTTGAATGTGGCCTGTGGAATGTTGTCCCACTCCTCTTCAACTGTTGTAGACATCAATCCAGAGCATCCCAAACATGTACAATGGGTGACATGTCTGGTGAGTATGCAGGCCATGGAAGAACGATCCTTGCGACATGGGGCCGTGCATTATCAAGCTGAAACATAAGGTGATGGCGACGGATGAATGGCACGACAATGGGCTTCAGGATCTCGTCACGGCATCTCTGTCCATTCAAATTGCCATTGATAAAATGCTCTAAAATGCAACTGTGTTCATTGTCCGTAGCTTATTCCTGCCAATACCCCAATCCCACTGCCACCATGGGGCACTCTGTTTGCAATGTTGACATCAGCAAAACGCTCGCCCACACGACGCCATCTGCTCAGTACAGTTGAAACCGGGATTCATCCGTGAAGTGCACACTTTTTCAGTGTGCCAGTGGCCATCGAAGGTGAGTATTTGCCCTCTGAAGTCGGTCACGACGTCGAACTGCAGTCAGGTCAAGACTCTTGTGAGGACGACGAGCACGGAGATGAGCTTCCCTGAGATGGTTTCTGACAGTTTGTGCACAAATTCTTAGGTTGAACAAACCCACAGGTTCATCAGCTGTCGGGGTGGCTGGTCTCAGACGATCCCGCAGATGAAGAAGCCGGATGTGGAGGCCCTGGGCTGGCGTGGTTACACATGGTCTGCGGTTGTGAGGCTGGTTGAACGTACTGCCAAATTCTCAAAAACAACGTTGGAGGCGGCTTATGGTAGAGAAAAGAACATTAAATGATCTGTCAACAGCTCCGGTGGGCATTCCTGCAGTCGGCATTGTGTTTTGTGACAACTGCACATTTTAGAGTGGCCTTTTATTGTCCCCAGCACAAGGTGCACCTATGTAATGATCATGCTGTATAATCAGCTTCTTAATATGCCACATCTGTCATGAGGATGAATTATCTTGGCAAAGTAGAAATGCTTACAAACGGGGACGTAAGCTTTTTGTGCTTTAGGAAGATTTCTGGAATCTTTAATTTCAGCTCATGAAACATGGGACCAACACTTTACATGTTGCGTTTTAATTTTTGTTCAGGAAATTTGCTAGCTAACAAGTTAGAACAGTTGAATTGTTATGAACAAAACCGTCTCCAACTGTTTGAACAGCATGCTAGCCTGTCCACTTTGTTCAGATGTTGAAATCAAGTGGCCTGCCTTATTTTCAGAACGAAAAGTTGCCAATACCTTGTATAATTGTGTTTTATGCTTATTGCACATTTATATAACACAGATTAGACAGGTAATATAACAGTCTTTGGCTAAGATGCTGCTAGTGATACGTGTTACCGCAATGCGCGTGAGACAAACTGAGCATTTATATTCCAGAATCAATGTTCATTGATACTCCTGTTTTAGTAGTATCTGCTCTGCACACAATTGGAAGAGTTGAGACATAAAAAGGGCATGGTTAGGAAGGTTAGCTTCTGCTCTGTTAAAGTCGAATAATGTCTCAATGTGTTTCGGTGTCCCATTCGGCTGGACCAAAACTCAAATGTCAGAGAGGAAGAAGATATCTCTCAACTTTGTTGGTGTGAGTGGCAGGGGGAGGGGATCGGTGTGTGTCAACAGAGAGAAATAGGAGAAGGGAGAGGGTTCACTTTCGCCAACATCTGTCCAAAATAAGCCCAATGCTTTTCTATGGGTTTATTTTGGACCCAAGCTTGTCGCCGGCCTTATGAGGACAATGACTCACATTGTTAGTAGTGATGCACCAATATGACATTTTTGGCCGATACCGATATCCAATTTTTTCCTTGCCAAAAAACCCGATACCGATTAACAGATATTTCTAAATGTTGCAGCCTTTTATGCATTCTAGTACAGTTAAATAGTTAACACACACACACACACACACGGACACAGCGGTCTAAGGCACTGCATTTCAGTGCAAGAGGCATCACTAAAGTTACTGGTTCGAATCGTGGCGTCGTCCGGGTTTGGCCGGGGTAGGCTGTCATTGTAAATAAGAATTTGTTCTTAACTGACTTGCTAGTTAAATAAAGGTTACACAAACACACACCACACTGACCAAAAAAGCATTTACGTATGTCCCCATTACCAGTAAAACATAATCAAAACCTATTTCTTTCACTTACTTGCTGTGCTGTTTCGTTGTTCAGTCGTTTCATTCTCAACCAGATTTTTTTTTTATTTTATGACCAGCACTGTGCGAGACAACTTTACCAGCATCATATCATACGTATCAATGAATCGTTGTGACATGAAATACGAGTGGTAGTGTAATAATGTGTAATAACTACGTAAAAATTGTATGAACGCGTTAAATTATTATGTGATGTGCAGGCACATTCAGGTCCTGATTGGTCAACAAACTTATTTGACACCTCAAATAGTGTTATTTGACGTGTATCTTTTTTGACACGCATAGACCCAAACGGCGTTCCATAGTATGTTGTGAAGCTAATAGTAGTGACACTATTACTGTGTAACTCCGGTAGGGCAACATCTGAATAGCGCACTTGGTAACATTAGTATGTACCAATGCTCGACCAGTCGCGAAAGCCAATATCACCCACGACAAAGAACGGTTGGATGTCAAGATCAATGAATTACATTATCTTGGCTTTGATGGATTTCGGATTGAATTGTCTCGCTCAAATTTACTTACTCTTTCAAATGACTGCTGGACTTGTTGACTGCTCGATCCACACAGCAGACATTGTGGGCTAGGTTAGGAATGCTGTGTTGCACGCGTAGCGCAACATTTTATGTGGCGTCATTACGTCATGTACCTACATTATATAGATATGCAAAGTAGCTTTTACATCGGTTTTTAACGTCGGCGTTAAACTAGACATCGGGCCGATACCGATGTTGGTATTTTTAGCTAATATTGTCTGATTCCGTTATGTTCACCGATATAGCGTGCATCCCATTGTTAGGGGGCGGAGACATGAGCATCTCGTCATTATATTCACATCTCTGATGTAAAAGTGAAGGTGTACACAGCACAGAAGGAGCGAAGGAAACAAGGTCAAAAGGACAACGTGAGAACAAGTGGACATAAACGCTATTGCGATACAGGCATTTGTAAAATCACGCAAAAAACATGCATTCAAATTAATCAGATATATCGACCAGCCCTAACACACACACACACACCTTAATTAGCTATGATGAAGTGAGAACATTAAGTGCCTTCTTCTACAGTGATGCAGTGATCAGGAAGCTAGACATACTCATGAATAATCAATCTAATGTCTATTAAGATGGCTGTGTCTGCTTTTAATAGGTAAGACTATTCACAAAAGACAAACAACATCAGAAGACTAATCACAAGGGATATGCCCCAAATGGCACCCTATTCCCTATATAGTGTACTACCTTTAAACAGGGTCAAAAGTAGTGCACTAAATAGGGAATAGGGTGCCATCTGGAGCCTTTTGAGGACATCTGAGACAGAGTGTGCTGATGATTCAAACTGTTTTAACAACCGATCCAAGAGTTCACTACCGAAACACTGCTCAAGAAGACAATGACAGCAGATACATATAATAGCCCTAGTCAAAAGTAGTGCATTATATAGGGAATATGTCACCAGATGACATTATATCAGTACTGCACAACACATTCAGGCTGAATAAACACCACACCCAAACAAACATGACCTTTGGAATAATTGATTAAACTGCTGATCTTTTTAAATAGCTGCTCAACGTTGTCCATGATTAGGTTAACGACCGCAACCGCTAACATGTTAAGAAAAGATCACAAGCACAGAAACACAAGGTGAAATTTGTTTGTCAGGACTTCATGAAGCTTGGATATATATATACACTGCTCAAAAAATAAAGGGAACACTTAAACAACACAATGTAACTCCAAGTCAATCACACTTCTGTGAAATCAAACTGTCCACTTAGGAAGCAACACATATTGACAATAAATTTCACATGCTGTTGTGCAAATGGAATAGACAAAAGGTGGAAATTATAGGCAATTAGCAAGACACCCCAAAAAAACTACCTGAGCCACTTGTTACCCCAAAAAAACATCAGCCAGGAAGCATAGGAACTGAGAAGTGGTCTGTGGTCACCACCTGCAGAATCACTCATTTTTTGGGGGTGTCTTGCTAATTGCCTATAATTTCCACCTTTTGTCTATTCCATTTGCACAACAGCATGTGAAATTTATTGTCAATTAGTGTTGCTTCCTAAGTGGACAGTTTGATTTCACAGAAGTGTGATTGACTTGGAGTTACATTGTGTTGTTTAAGTGTTCCCTTTATTTTTTTGAGCAGTGTATATATGAATGAGAGAGAGACACAGAGAGAGAGAGAGAGAGAGACACTGAGAGAATGAAAGAGACAGAGACGGTGAGAGAAACTGTGAAAGGGAGAGAGATAGGGAGATAGAGGGAAATACAGTAGAGAGACACAGAGAGAGAAAGACTACCAGAGACAGAGAGATACACAATTAAACCAGTGGGGCCAGACAAGATGATGGCTTCTGTCATCAACGGCAGGGATCTAAGTGGTTCACACAAACACAAGTTATTTCTTTCTTCACCTAATTTTCGCTCGTCCCTAGCTCGCTTCCTCCCTCCATTAATTATTCCAATACTTGATATGTGAGCGCCAGCTCCTTAAATAGCACTCAGCTTTCTAAAAACAGCAGAAGAGGCCACCAAGTTACCCAAATCCAGTGAATTATAGATGGCGCTCTGTTCTGTACTGCTCTATGGACATAAAACACAGCAAGGGGGTTATGGGAAGCTCTTAGGAGGTAACACAAGTGTTTAAATGGTTCAGACAGAGGCTGGTGTGTGTGTCTGTGTGCGTGTGTGTGTATTCTGCATATTCCTGTCTGTCTGATCCAATAACTGATGTTCAGGGGAGCAGACCAAACACAGCCCAACATAGTAACTTTGCCAGCACTCAAAACACACGCAACAAAACACACGAAACTGAGTGGGTTCTGAGGTAAACAACAAGAAAGAAACGTTGACAGGTGTATGTGGTGGGGAAGCGATCCAGCATTAACACCAACACAGCAGCACCTGTTCACGGTCTCGTGTAACTGTCTGTTCGTCTGTCGGTTTGTCTGTCCGTCTGTTTGTTTGTTCGTCTGGCGTGTTAAGTTAGCAACTTAGAAGCCAATTAACTAGGCCTGCAAGATAAAGGAGCTCCAGCAGCAGGTGACTGGCTAGCCCTGGGATGGATCATTACTGGCAGCTCTACAAAGGCTGGGGATAGGGATGGGATGGCGGCCCGAACCCAGAACCTCCCCCTCCTCATCTCCATCCCTTCCCTCCTTACTTCCTTCCTTCCTTCCTTCCTTCCTTCCTTCCTTCCTTCCTTCCTTCCTTCCTTCCTGTCTCTCATTACAGCAAATTGCAGCTGTCCAGTGATGGGGATTTTAATGAGCAAAAACAATAACAAACAGGAGATGATCTTCCTGTGCAGATGTACACACACTGTTCTCTGCCTCTGCTCTGGTGCTCCTCTCTCTCTCTGCTCCGGTGCTCCTCTCTCTCTCTGCTCCGGCGCTCCCCTCTCTCTCTGCTCCGGCGCTCCCCTCTCTCTCTGCTCCGGCGCTCCCCTCTCTCTCTGCTCCGGCGCTCCCCTCTCTCTCTGCTCCGGCGCTCCCCTCTCTCTCTGCTCCGGCGCTCCCCTCTCTCTCTGCTCCGGCGCTCCCCTCTCTCTCTGCTCCGGCGCTCCCCTCTCTCTCTGCTCTGGCGCTCCCCTCTCTCTCTGCTCTGGCGCTCCCCTCTCTCTCTGCTCTGGCGCTCCCCTCTCTCTCTGCTCTGGCGCTCCCCTCTCTCTCTGCTCTGGCGCTCCCCTCTCTCTCTGCTCTGGCGCTCCCCTCTCTCTCTGCTCTGGCGCTCCCCTCTCTCTCTGCTCTGGCGCTCCCCTCTCTCTCTGCTCTGGCGCTCCTCTCTCTCTGCTCTGGCGCTCCTCTCTCTCTGCTCTGGCGCTCCTCTCTCTCTCTGCTCTGGCGCTCCTCTCTCTCTCTGCTCTGGCGCTCCTCTCTCTCTCTGCTCTGGCGCTCCTCTCTCTCTCTGCTCTGGCGCTCCTCTCTCTCTCTGCTCTGGCGCTCCTCTCTCTCTCTGCTCTGGCGCTCCTCTCTCTCTCTGCTCTGGCGCTCCTCTCTCTCTCTGCTCTGGCGCTCCTCTCTCTCTCTGCTCTGGCGCTCCTCTCTCTCTCTGCTCTGGCGCTCCTCTCTCTCTGCTCTGGCGCTCCTCTCTCTCTGCTCTGGCGCTCCTCTCTCTCTGCTCTGGCGCTCCTCTCTCTCTGCTCTGGCGCTCCTCTCTCTCTGCTCTGGCGCTCCTCTCTCTCTGCTCTGGCGCTCCTCTCTCTCTGCTCTGGCGCTCCTCTCTCTCTGCTCTGGCGCTCCTCTCTCTCTGCTCTGGCGCTCCTCTCTCTCTGCTCTGGCGCTCCTCTCTCTCTGCTCTGGCGCTCCTCTCTCTCTGCTCTGGCGCTCCTCTCTCTCTGCTCTGGCGCTCCTCTCTCTCTGCTCTGGCGCTCCTCTCTCTCTGCTCTGGCGCTCCTCTCTCTCTGCTCTGGCGCTCCTCTCTCTCTGCTCTGGCGCTCCTCTCTCTCTGCTCTGGTGCTCCTCTCTCTCTGCTCTGGTCCTCCTCTCTCTCTGCTCTGGTGCTCCTCTGTCTCTGCTCTGGTGCCTGACGGCTGGATGTACTGTAGTGTATGGGAGCATCCACAGGCTGTGAGAAACCAGTGAGTCTAAAATGGCGCCCTATTCCCGATGGGCCGTGGTCAAAAATAGTGCACTATATAGGTAAAAGAGGTGCCAATTCAGGGGTCCAACAATCCTCTCCTACTCAGGGAATGTGAAGCTAAAGGCCCCCTCAGCTGTTAGAGGAGAAGGAAGGCTGTGGGTGGTCCTCTGAGTCTGTGCCAGGTGTGGTTATCATAGCCCACACAGAGGAACTAGGAGATCAGAGAAGAAAGAAAAGCTGTTGGGACTGGGTCTGTGCTAGGGAGAGCTGTTTGGAGACCCAGCTAAATGTGTGTGTGTGGATCCCGGAGGAGGACAGGGAGGAGGGCCAGCCGTGTCCGATCATTCACAACGCAGGAGAGAAGCTCTGTTTAATGCTGCTTCATTAGACTAAACAGATTCTGATCATGACCTTCTAAACACCACATCAATTTTATATATATATTTACAGTCATCATTAAAACACTACCCCAGGAAAACCCTGCCCGGTGGGAAGACTGATTCAAAGGCCACAACTTGGCATGGTGTAGTGGGTTCAGGGAAAACTGAGAGAAGTACTAAAGGATGGTGCTAGGGGAAAGAGAGGAAGAGAAGGAGAAGAGAGAGAGAGAGGGGGAAAGAGAAGGAGAGAAAGGAGGACAAGAGGGGAGAGAAGGATGAACGACACAGGAAATAATGACATGAATTATAGCCTTGCTATGTCTCTTCTGATCATGTCCTCTTTGATGACTACATGCCAAGTCCCTCCCTCACGACTACTGCCTGCCTGTCAATCAAAACACTCATCAATGCTTGATGACAGTTGCCGTGGGCGTCGGCCCACTTCTTTTGCGGGCGCCGTCGCTTGTTTGGTCGATCCCCCTCGCCTCTAATCTCGCCCCCATTACCGCTCTGCCTCATCGCTCTACCGATCACTCGTCTCGTCCCGCTTCTCTCCCCCTCGCCTCGACTCTCTACACTCGTCCTGACACGCTGTGCTGTCTAAGGGGGAAGTCAGGGTGGCAGTCTGCATTAAGACCTGCATGGTCAACCACCCCTGTTCCCCTGCCCGTACAATGAGCCAGGACCGGGCACCAATGTCAAGTCATACTGCCACGCTACACTGGAGAGAGAGAGGCAGACGCAGGTCATTCACAGAGGATACAACTCTCTCTGACAGCGAGTTAGATAAGTTGCAGCGTGCTGGGTTGGGCCGGCACCAAGGACAACGCATGACGCCATGACACAGAGAGACGCCAGCGAGGCAAACCCGGGATCTATCTGACAGAGCCTGGTTACTTTAGATGTAGTTGACAGGCAGTCAGAACAGAACAGATCTAGTTTGTCAACGTGTCATAAAGATGCCTTTCAGACGTGTCCCAGTCGCTCCTACACCTCCCTAAGTCACCCATTTCAATGTCTAGCGCTGTTCAATACAAACAATATCATCTAATTTCCCTATGAGTGTTATTTTACATTGCCAATGCAGCGTAGGACCCTGAGCAACCAGGCAGCCACATCACATTTTATGGTATATGATTCAATTTTTGTTAGTCAGTCCAAATACAGTTAGAAACGAAAGCAATATTATGCATTCAGGCCCTTTGTCAGCACAGTGGAGCGTGTTGGTCTGCCAGAATCAATAGGAACACAATATGCCACCGCCTTAAGCCTGCGTCACAAATGGTGCCCTATTCCCTGCATAGTGTACTACTTTTGGCCTGACCCTTATTGGTCCTGGTCTAAAGTAGTGCACTATTTAGGCAATAGGGCGCCATTTGGCACGGAGCGACGGGCAAAGAAACAAAGACACAGCTCAGCAGAAGTGATTTCACGGTATATTTCTCTCCGTAAATTAAAATGTAATGCTTTGTAGCTTACTGTACCGTCAATGGAGCAGGTGTGTCCTGAAAACGGGAGGGTTGTTGAAAGCGCGAGGGTTTTCCAAATCAGTAAGTGGGACAACGTCTAATATTACTGCTGCTGTGGTGGAGAAACAAGAAAATGAATGACATCCGTCGGTGGCCAAAGTGTCTTAGGATAAAGATTGGCCATAGGGGACCCAGCCTTGTGAGCCATTGGGACTTGGCCATTGATAGAAATCTACAGCCACCAAGTAAAGCGGCAGATTTGTTAAATAGGAGACGCTATATAAACAGAGGGAGGATTGATGGTGGCGGTGGCAGACCAACCAGGCACTCCTTTGTTCATCATTAGAGACGTCTAGGGCTTCAGCTTGCCTCAGCTCTGCCATGAGAAGGACAGAACGCAAAGGGAGAGGAGAGAGAGAGTGTGAGAGACAGAAGGATAGAGAGAGTGTGTGAGAAAGAGCGCGAGAATGAAACGGCAGTGAGGCGCCGAATATGTGGTGATGAATGAGAGATGGAGGCATGAGATTAGAGGACTGACCCGCTGAATGAATGAACAGGTTCATGAAGAGGAAAAAGAAAAGAGAAAAAATGCTGCTAAAAATTGAATAGATTCAGTGTGTGTGTGTGTGGTGTGTGGTGTGTGGTGTGTGGTGTGTGTGGTGTGTGTGTGAGATATAGTGCCCGGGGTTACCAAGCCTTATCACCATGATCACACTTACCGTATGCTACATTTCATTCCGATATTACAATTTCCTCACGGGCTGATTCGAGTGTATCTAGAATGTTGTGAAGTGTCTACGGCCGGGGGATGCTAAAGCCGAGCCGTCCTGCACGTTGGTGTTGAATCCTCATGGGATGTGTCAAGTGTTTCCTAGTGTCTGTAATACAGGTGTGACACCTCCACGGTCCTACTAGTTTACAATAACCTCATCAGTGTTCAGATGAGCCCACTCAGAAAGCTCTTTCGGTCTCCCACTCTCCCTTCATCCCTCCCTGCTAATCACAGGAGAAGTTGATGATTAATATGGGTCCCAAGGCGCTCCTCATCATGCTCCCATCACTCTGTTCAATGGCAGTAGGTTGGTTAAACACAGAGACAGAGAGAGAAGACACTGTTTGATTGCTAATTGCCCTGTTCGGTATAGTTATGTGTTGTGTTCTTACGTCAGGACAACGCCTCAGAAAGTCACAAATAAGCTTTAGAAACATTGCCAGGCCACAATACAGAAGTGTTTTCCATGCGCCGTTATAAGTGTCATATCCCGAGGCTGCATTCATTGTAGCTGGGGATTTTAACAAGGCTAATCTGAAAACAACTCCCTAAATTCTATCAGCATAGCGATTGTGCTACCAGGGCTGGTAAAACCCTGGATCATTGTTATTCTAACTTCCGCGGCGCATATAAGGCCCGACCTCGCCCTCCTTTCGGAAAATCTGACCACGACTCCATTTTGTTGCTTCCAGCCTTTAGACAGAAGCCAAAACAGGAAGCTCCCGCGCTCAGGTCTGTTCAATGCTGGTCCGACCAATCTGATTCCACGCTTCAAGATTGCTTCGATCACGTGGACTGGAATATGTTCCGCATTGCGTCAAACAACAACATTGCCGCTGATTCAGTGAGCGAGTTAATTAGCAAGTGCATCGGTGATGTTGTACCCACAGCGTTTATTAAAACACTCCCCAACCAGAAACCGTTGATTGATGGCAGCATTCGAGGGAAACTGAAAGCGTAAACCAATGCTGTTAATCAGGGCAAGGTGACTGGAAACTTGATTGAATACAAACAGTGTAGCTATTCCCAACGCAAGGCAATCAAACAAACTAAGCGTCAGTATAGAGACAAAGTAGAGTCGCAATTCAACGGCTCAGACACGAGAGGTATGTGGCAGGGTCTACAGTCAATCACGGATTACAAGAAGAAAACCAGCCCCGTCGCGGACCAGGATGTCTTGCTCCCAGACAGACTAAATAACTTCTTAGCTCGCTTTGAGGACAATACAGTGCCACTGACACGGACCGCTACCAAAACCTGTGGACTCTCCTTCACTGCAGCCGACGTGAGTAAAACATTTAAACGTGTTAACCCTCGCAAGGCTAGAAGCCAAGACGGCATCCCCGGCCGCGTCCTCAGAGCATGCGCAGACCAGCTTGGCTTTTGTGTTTACGGACATATTCAATCAATCCTTATCCCAGTCTGCTGTTCCCACATGCTTCAAGAAGGCCACCATTGTTCCTGTTCCCAAGAAAGCTAAGGTAACTGAGATAAACGACTATCGCCCCGTAGCACTCACTTCCGTCATCATGAAGTGCTTTGAGAGACTAGTCAAGGACCATATCATCTCCACCCTACCTGACACCCTAGACCCGCTCAAATTTGCTTACCGCCCCAATAGGTCCACAAACGACACAATCGCCATCACACTGCACACTGCCTTATCCCATCTGGACAAGAGGAATACCTATGTGAGAATGCTGTTCATCGACTACAGCTCAGCATTTAACACCATAATACCCTCCAAACTCGTCATCACGCTCATCACCCTGGGTCTCGACCCCACCCTGCAAAACTGGTTACTGGATTTCCTGATGTGCCGCTCCCAGGTGGTGAGGGTAGGTAACAACATCTCCACCCCGCTGATCCTCAACACTGGGGCCCCAAAAGGGTGCGTTCTGAGCCCTCTCCTGTACTCCCTGTTCACCTACGACTGCGTGGCCATGCACGCCTCCAACTCAATCATCAAGTTTGCAGACGACACTACAGTGGTAGGCTTGATTACCAACAACGACGAGACGGCCTACAGGGAGGAGGTGAGGGCCCTCGGAGTGTGGTGTCAGGAAAATAACCTCACACTCAACGTCAACAAAACAAAGGAGATGATCGTGGACTTAAGGAAACAGCAGAGGGAGCACCCCCTTATCCACATCGACGGGACAGTAGTGGAGAGGGTAGTAGTTTTAAGTTCCTCGGCGTACACATCACGGACAAACTGAATTGGTCCACCCACACAGACAGCGTTGTGAAGAAGGCGCAGCAGGGCCTCTTCAACCTCAGGAGGCTGAAGAAATTTGGCTTTTCACCAAAAGCACTCACAAACTTTTACAGATGCACAATCGAGAGCATCCTGTCGGGCTGTATCACCGCCTGGTACGGCAACTGCTCCGCCCACAACCGTAAGGCTCTCCAGAGGGTAGTGAGGTCTGCACAACGCATCACCGGGGGCAAACTACCTGCCCTCCAGGACACCTACACCACCCGATGTCACAGGAAGGCCATAAAGATCATCAAGGACAATAACCACCCGAGCCACTGCCTGTTCACCCCGCTATCATCCAGAAGGCGAAGTCAATACAGGTGCAGGTACCGAGAGACTGAAAAACAGCTTCTATCTCAAGGCCATCAGACTGTTAAACAGCTACCACTAACATGGAGTGCCTGCTGCCAATATACTGACTCAACTCCAGCCACTTTAATAATGTAAAAATTGATGTAAAAATGTATCACTAGCCACTTTAAACAATGCCAATTCATATCATGTTTACATACCCTACATTACTCATCTCATTGGTATATACTGTACTCTATACCATCTACTGCATCTTGCCATCTTTATGTAATACATGTATCACTAGTCACTTTAAACAATGCCACTTTTATATGTTTACATACCCTACATTACTAATCTCATATGTATATACTCGATACCATCTACTGCATCTTGCCTATGCCGTTCTGTACCATCACTCATTCATATATTTGTATGTACATATTCTTTCATTCCTTTACACTGTGTGTATAAGGTAGTTGTGAAATTGTTAGGTTAGATTACTCGTTGGTTATTACTGCATTGTCGGAACTAGAAGCACAAGAATTTTGCTACACTCACATTAACATTCGCTAACCATGTGTATGTGACAAATAACATTTGATATCTGTGTCCGATGACAGTACAACAGTGAGTCATGTCACCAGTGTGACCTAGAACATCTAACATAATATCCTCTGTGTTGTTGTCCTTCCTAGAGCTCATTCAGTCACCACTGCTATATATAGCACTCTGAGAAGTTACGGTACTACAGGCAAGCTGTGTGTGTGTGTGTGTGTGTGTGTGTGTGTGTGTGTGTGTGGGGCCAACAGCGGAACGTCACCAGTTGTCACAGTCTTCACAGAAAGCTACAACCCCTCCCTCCATTCATGCATCGCCCCACACATCTTTCATTAATACACAGCACTGAATGGGGATGTGTGAGCGTGTGCGCATGCGAGAGACTGCACATGAGAGTGTGTGTGTGTAAATAAAAGTGAGAGAGAGTGGTTCAGAGGAAACCTGTGAAGGGGATGAGCCTGTGTGAAAGCTCCATTCCTCCGGCGGCTATCTCCTTCCTCAGGCGGCTATCTCCTTCCTCCTGTCGCCCAGCTGGCCTCTCCTCTCTGAACGTCCCTCTCAGTGCAGCGCTGGTGGTCGACAGTGTCAAACAGAATTACTGATTCCTCTCTCTGATAATACAAATGCAGGCACGCAGGCACACACACACAAGTACGCAGGCAGGCACACACACACACACACTCTCTCACTATATTTATAGAGCTCCTCTGTCCGTCTCCCCATGGCAATAGTGTCATAAAAGTAGAGATGAAAAAAGCTGATGGACTAACTGACAAAACTGTGACTAGTTTCATGATACTGACGAGCATGACACTACAATGTAAATCCTTTAGCAGGCCCTTATAAACAAACAAAAAAACACCCTGGCTCTTCAGCATTCCAGATGATTCTTATCACAGCTCAGATACAGTCAGTCAGTCAAACACAGTTCAGACCCATGTCTCCTGCACGCCACAATAGTGTTAGCCCGTTGAGCTAAAGCCAAGGCAATAGCTCACAGAGGGAGCTAACACGTATACAAGCCTCAGGCAAGGTTACTCATCACGAGAGCGTGATTCATAGAAAAAGGAACCAATTGGTCACCAAAACAAGTCTGTACAATCACAGTAATGGTCTCTAATCAAGTTTCCACACCAGGAGCATCAACATAGCATCATCTCAATCTATCTTGTTGGACAGGAAATGACACGGGAGATAATATTAGCTCCATCTCTAAAAGGCAGGGTAGAGAGGGGTGATGGGAGAAAGACATGGAGAGGCAGGGTAGAGAGGGGGGTGATGGGAGAAAGACATGGAGAGGCAGGGCAGAGAGGGGTGATGGGAGAAAGACATGGAGAGGCAGGGCAGAGAGGGGTGATGGGAAAAAGACATGGAGAGGCAGGGTAGAGAGGGGTGATGGGAGAAATACATGGAGAGGCAGGGTAGAGAGGGGTGATGGGAGAAATACATGGAGAGGCAGGGTAGAGAGGGGTGATGGGAGAAAGACATGGAGAGGCAGGGCAGAGAGGGTGCTGGGAGAAAGATGGCGAAGCAGGGCAGAGAGGGGTGTGATGGGAGAAAGACATGGAGAGGCAGGGTAGAGAGGGGTGATGGGAGAAAGACATGGAGAGGCAGGGTAGAGAGGGGTGATGGGAGAAATACATGGAGAGGCAGGGTAGAGAGGGGTGATGGGAGAAAGACATGGAGAGGCAGGGTAGAGAGGGGTGATGGGAGAAATACATGGAGAGGCAGGGTAGAGAGGGGTGATGGGAGAAAGACATGGAGAGGCAGGGTAGAGAGGGGTGATGGGAGAAAGACATGGAGAGGCAGGGTAGAGAGGGGTGATGGGAGAAATACATGGAGAGGCAGGGTAGAGAGGGGTGATGGGAGAAAGACATGGAGAGGCAGGGTAGAGAGGGGTGATGGGAGAAAGACATGGAGAGGCAGGGTAGAGAGGGGTGATGGGAGAAATACATGGAGAGGCAGGGCAGAGAGGGTGATGGGAGAAAGACATGGACAGGCAGGGCAGAGAGGGGGGTGGGAGAAATACATGGAGAGGCAGGGTAGAGAGGGGTGATGGGAGAAAGACATGGAAAGGCAGGGTAGAGAGGGGTGATGGGAGAAAGACATGGAGAGGCAGGGTAGAGAGGGGTGATGGTACTGGTGAAAGACCTCCTCTCCCCATCCAATGAGATGGTCCCCTGGTATTAGGTGGACCAATAGCAGGAGGTGATGAAGTCTTCGCCAGAGGACAGGTTAGACAGCATCTGGTAGCTTCCAGCAGGGAACCTGAAGGGACTGATGGAGCGGAGGGAAAGAGGGAGCGGAGACAGGGAGGGAGAGATGGAGGTGGTTGTATTCAGAGGACAATGCCAGGACACTGTGGGGGTGAGATTAAACGGCGCTCCAGCCAGCCTGTGTCTGGCATTAGAAAGAGCTCTATCTTGGAGCACACACCCTTCAGGACTCGCTCTGTTCTCTTTCGTTCCCTTTCTCCCTCTCTAACCTCAGATGACTCTCAATCCGTCCCGCTCTCTTTCTCTCACTTTCTCTCCTTCTCTAAACTCAGATCACTCTGGACAGACTCCCAGACATCTAATTACAGACCACCCCAGACTCCAGCCCCAACCACTGTGTGTTGCATTATTCAGTTCTGTTATAGCTTTCTCCCTGGTACTTTCAGAACAATCTAATACCTACAGTACACGTTGATTCTGCTCGACCAAATCACCATAGTGATCGTCTATAGTAAAGACATAGGACAGTGTAGTGCGCATACAGATACAGTGTTTTCACCATATTGGGAGCACCTGGGCGAGGAAACATTCTTGTTTGAGGATTTAAAACCAGAAGATTTCAGAGGGGCTCATTAGCAAGAGAACATTATATTAGCATACACTATGCTAATCGCTAATCCTCATAATACCACATGTTCTCATCAATCCCTTCATGTCCGCTTACTGGAGCTGGCGATTTGTGTGTGTGTGTGTGTGTGTGTGTGTGTGTGTGTGTGTGTGTGTGTGTGTGTGTGTGTGTGTGTGTGTGTGTGTGTGTGTGTGAGAGAGAGAGGGTGCGTGTGGGTGTGCGTTTTTGCATTTCCCATTAACATGTAATCAAGGCACAAGCTCTTTCACCAGCATAGTCATTTAGCATTTCCTTCGTCTTCCCACTTTGCTTCAAAACACGTCTGGTTTCCATATCGCCTGTTACCATTTAAGTGTCTTGAAACATCCATCTCTAAGCAAGAGCAAACCTCATCGGACTGGGATGATCCAGCGCTGACTCTTCAGAACCAGGAGAGATATCCGAGTGGGATTCTGCTGGAGACAGATAATGGGATACAGCTCCTGTCTGAATAATAGATGGCAGTAGAAGGCCTTCAGTTCTGCCTTCTCAACCAAATGTGAGGCCAACAGCTCTGGGCCTGGCGTGAGACACACACACAAACACATGCAGTCACATGCGCACTCACGTGTACACACACACACAATCTGAGCGTTGGCATGTGGCTAAACAGTTGTGAGTGGTACTATGTCTTAGGAGGGGCCATAGTGAAAAGGGCTCCTAGATGACTAACTATGTTACTAGCACACCCCTCCCTCACCAGTCCTCTCCCCCTGCATGCGTCACAGCCAGCTGGCCATATGCTTGGCTCATCAGCTGGTCAGAGAGATGCATGGTGGCAGAATGGCGGAGGCCTTGGCCTGGTGCGGAGTGCTGTTGATGTGCGTGCCAGGCGCTCCGTTCTGTTGGCTACTCGGCACCGGTCAGAGAAACGAGCCGTGACAGAAGGCTGGGTGTCTTTTAAACGCTGCCAACTGGGTCCACCAACACGCCAATGGCCATTTGGGAGAGCACTCCTCCATGCGAGTCATGGCACTGAGGAATCAGAGAGCCCAACCTGCCATGTGGCGACACCGAACCCAGAGACAACAGAGCGTTTTGTAGTGCTCTGGTTAACAGCATGCTCCTCCCCTATGACTAACACAATGTAACGACATCATCTGTCAATCAGGGGTAAACAGTGAGTTAGTGAAGTCTTTTTAGGCCTAGGCCAATCTGGCCTTGTGTGTGTTGATCTGCATTCCCTCTACATGTAAAGTGTAGAGTTGTCAATGTCACATGGCTGTGTGTACGTGTGTGGTATGGTTCCTATCAGTGGTGAAGCCAGTGGGAGTTTAAATTCGGGGTGACCTGCGTGTCAAGGTGTGTATACAGATGGGGACTGTTGTTCAGGTCAGGAGGCCCTGCTCTCTACAGTACAGACAGGGGGAGCCAGGTGGACTGTCTGTGTGTGCACGTGTCTCCTACACAGTACTGTAACTGGAGGCGAGTTGATATGGTCAATTGAATCTAGCCATTATTCAGTTAATTGACATTATTGATACATTGAGATCAGTGACAGTGTCCATAAAAACACTGCTGCAACTACAGATTGATGGATGTGAATTCCTCTGCCGTTCTGTTTGGAAGTTCATCCCCATCTCCTGCCGTCACGGTCACTGTTAAATCAGCTTCAGACTCAGTGACTCACTAGGGCTCCGATTGTATTGTAGTCCTATTTAACGTATCAGGGAGGCTTTAATGGCACGTTACATTTCGATGTGTTTGACCAATTTGCATCATTAAGCGGGAACAGCTGTGGAATCCCCCTGCATCTCCCCAGGGGATGCCTGCAGCACGTGGCTACTTTGGTAGTTAAAGGGAAATGCCTGTCAAATAATATTGCTTTCGCTAGCTACTTCAATGACTCATGAGTCTGCTGCTGCTCACATCAAAGGCAGCTGGAGAACGAAGGCCGCAGTGCTATATTACTGTCAGCAAAGAGCATTTTATTTCAAAAAGCAATCTAGTATAGGCCATAATAATTCCCAGGTAGGATCAGAAATATTCATTTCTCATTAGTTTAAGCAGTAAAGAGCAGTAAAGAGCAGATGCATGTGCAGCCCCTGATGAGTCCGTCCTCGCACAGTGTTCAGTAGATACAAACACTACTATGACATCACAGCAGGACAGACTGTTGCACAGCACTGTTGACATTATAGAGTGCTTGGAGCCACAGTAGGTTGGTTCTTCAATAAGTCTTTTTTTTATTTGTCCTGAAACGGCCACATCTTTTCCACAGGGTGTTTGGAATTGTTCATTAGCCTTGTAAATGTGAGTGGGTGCTTTATTCATTTGGGCTGGGTCAAGTGTGTTTGTGCGTTTTCGGCCAAGCGAAGATGAGCTGGCATTAACGGGCTCACTCACAAGTGGCCCTGGTTCCAGAGTCCAGGCCTCCATCCTCCAGGACTCATGCACACCAGCACCGGCCTGGCCTATAGATTTAAATGGAAAATGTCCCCATCCACTCACAATTAGGTTAGCCCGTAAAGCAGACATAAAGAGCTGCCATAAGACAGTGACCTGACTGTAGACAGAGTGGAAATAGCAACTACAGTCTGTATGATTACACGCAGAGTAAAAGCATCATTAATATTCCCTAAAATCAATGCCTGTCCTCCTGGAAAAGATGACAGTTTATAAACATGTCACAAATCCAATACCTTTGTGTGAGCCGCGAGAATGTCAGTGTGTGTGTGTGTATATAGAGTCGTCAGGGTGTGTCTACTGTAGTTGCCAGTGTGTGTGTGTGTGTGTGTGTGTGTGTGTGTGTGTGTATAGAGTCGTCAGGGTGTGTGTACTGTAGTTGCCAGTGTGTGTGTGTGTGTGTGTGTGTGTGTGTGTGTGTGTGTGTGTGTGTGTGTGTGTGTGTGTGTGTGTGTGTGTGTGTGTGTGTGTGTGTGTGTGTATAGAGTCTTCACAGTGTGTGTGTATAAAGCGGTCTGTTCCGCTACAGGCCGTGTGACTGGCCGGCTACAGCTCATTAGTCAGGCTGTCATCAGTGTGTGTGTGACTCATTGTTTAACCTTTGAGAGTGTGAACCTAGCCGCGGGACGTAGGAGTGCTGAGGGTGCTGCAGCACCCCCTGATAAATCACAATGTAAAACATTATTTAAAATGTTATTTCATTTTCCCCCCTGTATGAGTGGACCAAAATAGCAGTCAGTGTGGCACTGGTCCCTGGTGGGTTGGGAAACTCAATTGATGGAGAGAGACTGGGGGAGAGAAAGCTGAGGCTGGGGCTGTGAAAAGAGAAAGCTGAGGCTGGGGCTGTGAAGAGAGAAAGCTGAGGCTGGGGCTGTGAAGAGAGAAAGCTGAGGCTGGGGCTGTGAAGAGAACAAGCTGAGGCTGGGGCTGTGAAGAGAGAAAGCTGAGGCTGGGGCTGTGAAGAGAGAAAGCTGAGGCTGGGGCTGTGAAGAGAGAAAGCACTTCTGAGAGCCACAGAGATTCTCAATTGTCTCACCCAGGGACGGTTCCAGGCATAAGCTACATAAGCGGTCGCTTAGGGCCCCCCCGGCTACTAGGGGGCCCAACCCCAAAAAACTCAGATGGGGTCTCAAATTACTATTGAGAGTAAGAATAGCAGAATAAAACCAGATGCAACTTCAAAATGTAGTTGTGCATCAGCAGTCTTTCTCTTGTTATGTCAGTCGCTGACGGCCACTCAATTAGCCATGTCAGCTAACAATGTTTAGATTGGTCTAGCCAGCTACCTAAACTTTAGTAATCATGTCAGAATACTGACAGGGCACCCAGAGGAACATTTTGGGGTTCTCCCCACTCCACTGATGAGTATTTTTCTCATTCATGCAGGAGTAATAAAGGCCTAGTGCACTAATTTGGTGGGATTATTATATTTAAAAAAAATGTTTTGTACAATTTCACAGTATTATTCCAACACCATACATAGCGTGGAAATATTTATAAAACACAGTTAAATCAAGTTGACTGCACTGGGCCTTAAAGACAGAGAAAATGTTGCAATGTCCCATGGCATTTTTTCTCTCCACCTTCAAGGGGGGGGGGTACTAAAATGTTTTACCGTAAGGTGGTGGGCTCCGCAACCAAATCTCAATTAGGGCCCCCTAAAGGCCCTCACCTGAAAGTCAGTGTCCATGTGGCTCTGTTTAAAAGACACCATGAAGGCTGGTTCTTCCCTAGAACCTCATGAGAGAAACACCTGGAGTAGCCATGCCAACAGGTGAGGGGTGAAGGAAAGGTTATTGGGACTCCATTATGATAATGAATAGTGTAAGTGTGTTTCAACTCAAAACAGGTTAGATGAAACCAGTTTGATTTGTGATTCTAAATGTTTTTTAAAAGTAATTATCCCAAAGAAGCCCTGAAGGAGAAACTTAAATACAGGCAGTGATTGGTCAGTGATTGCCTGCAGTCAAAGGTCTTTAGGATCTATTTCTGGACAGCTATC